>NC_083658.1:2525026-2550026 GCF_963576545.1 Limanda limanda | reverse complement strand
ATTGATCCTCTGTGGTGCACCTCCACACTTTTTCAATTTTAGTACGTAAACAAAGGAATAACTCTTACTTCTTCTTCTTCTCTGGAGTTGTTGGTAAATGTAGATTTTTATGCTGCACAGCATTAACCTCCTTTAACCTGACCGATAGACGACAAGACAATTTATAACAGATAATCAATCAAAATCATTCAAATCTGGACAAGATTTCAGTTTGTTTCCCAAAATCAGCTTCAGAAGTTGCAGGTGGTCGAAGTCAATGTGCAGCTAAAAGGTCACAACACCTCCAGAGGACGTGTGTGTGTGTGTGTGCGTGTGTGTGTCTGCGGGATGCTGCTGCTGACCTTTACAGGCTTCGACCTCAGCGTGACATTGGGTCAAGTCTCCTATGCGGCTCAGGGGTTTGACTGACAGCTCGGTGACACACCCAGAAAACTCGAGGCTCCAGTAAGACGGCCTTAACGCCTGTAATTAAAGATGGACGTCTCCATTTCCTCCTGTTGTAAAGAAATGAAGCTGAAATATACAGGCGCCGCCATCTTGCACTTCTAACATCATTAGGAGTCTGAGTCTTAGGGGCGGAGTCACAGCATCGAGGTCAGTATCATCTGTCAATCATGATGTTTACACCTTTTTTTATCATATCATATAATAATAATTTATAAAACCCTTAATAAAAATGTAAATATTGACATTTATTTTTTACTAAAGTTTGAAAAATAATAAAACAAATGAGTAAGAACAACCTCAGGAACCTGAACACAGACAGTGTGTTGTTTACGTTGTTGACATCACACTGTAAACATGTAAACACGGACTCTGTTTACGCTCGGCCGTGATTGTGTTTGACGGGAAAATATTTCTATGCGACTTCTCTGGTGGACGGTTTGACCTTTAACCCCCCACCTTCAAACACCACCCCCTTCATGTCAATATGGCAAAACAGGTTGGATCAGCGTGTTTGTTTTGTCAACCCCAGCAGATGAGGTGGGCGGATAGGTCGTGAAATATTAATGCCACAGGCTGAGAGACACAACTGCTCCCAACAGGCGACAGTCGTCTGTTCCAAACATCTTGTATCTGCTGATTCACTTATTTAAGATTGAAGATATGTATTTATTTATTTGAAATCCTCATTTTGTGAATTATTAATGGCTAAATGTGCCATAAGTAATAGCACTAATTAAGCATTATTAGACCCATAAGACTGAAGGAAGAGGATGGGAAAAAGTTGTTGTTATAGTATAAGCAGTACTTCTTGTTGTGTTGTTGTATCACAGTATTTTGTTAACTGCATCATTAATTGTAGTATGTGTACTAGTACTAGGTTCCAGTAGGGTTGCAGTACTTCTGTTGCTGTAGCAGTAGTAGTGGTAGTACAGTGGTATTTGTTGTAGTTGCAGTACAAGTATTTCCACCACCTCCTCCAGTCACACTCATAAAAATATTTGTGCATGAATCCGAACCTCGCTGACCTTTTCCTCTGAGAGCAGGTCAAGTGTGCAGAGAAGACGCAGAAACAGGAAACAGGGAGAAGGAGACGAGGGAGGACGAAGGAAAAGAAAAAGAGGAGACGGGTGGTGAAGAGAAAGAAGAGATGAGACATAGAGGAAAGGAAGAAGGAAACAGGAGACGGAGGAAGAGAAGTGAGTAGTGTTGGTTTGGAGGTCACGGCCTCCCCCCCTGTTGGTCTGATGGATCCACACTGACAACCAGAAACCGCTGGAGACTCTCTCCCCAGTGTGTTTGTGTGTGTGTGTGTTTCTGTATGTGTGTGTGTGTGTGTGAGAGAGAGAGAGACTGAGTTAGAAAACACACTCAAACAACACACACACTTCTTTTCCCAGTTTCCCCGGAGGTGTTTTCTCTGTCGACCGTGGCTTTGGAAGCTCTATTTTACACACAAATACACACACACACACACACAGACAGAGGTCAGAGGTCAAACATGCCTCCCCCATGTTATCAGATGGGACAGTAGTAGTAGTACCTTCCTCCTCTGAGTCGTCACCGTCTCTCGTTGTGCTCATGTAAATATTTGTATATGAATCAGATTCTCACTGACCTTTTCCCCTTTCTCTCACACACACACACACACACACACACACACACACACACACACACACACACACACACACACACACAAACACACAGCTTGATTTTGATTCATGTAAATTTTGTGTAATTCCTCTTCAGGCTGGATTTATTTTCTGGGAAGAAATCAGTTAAACTTCTGAGTCTTGTGTTTGTGAACATTTATTGAAGCTAATCAGTGTCTCCACTGTCATCACATCTGACACCAGTTTGTTCTTCAGACAGAAACAAGTAATTTAAAATACTTTATAACAATTTATTAAATAGATTTTAAAAACCAGCCAGATACACCCCCGATGACCAACAAGATGAGCCTTTCACTGAGTTTTGTGAAGGCCGCCTTTATCGCCCTACTGCAGACTCTCCAGCAGGCAGCAAGCAGTCCAGGTTTCTCCCCCCCGCTCCTGTATGTAAGACAGTTGCAAAAAAAGTCTAAAAATGGGGAAATATTCCAGGAATTCCCACATTTAATCCTGGAGAGAAATACTTTTGTGTTATATTAATGCCACAGGCTGAGAGACACAACTGCTCCCAACAGGCGACAGTCGTCTGTTCCAAACATCTTGTATCTGCTGATTCACTTCAAGCTGAATTCATTCTGATTTGTTTTAAATAAAACAAACATATTTAAGATTGAAGATATGTATTTATTTATTTTAAATCCTCAATTTGTGAATTATTAATGGCTTAATGTGCCATAAGTAATAGCACTAATTAAGCATTATTAGACCCATAAGACTGAAGGAAGAGGATGGGGAAAAGTTGTTGTTATAGTATAAGCAGTACTTCTTGTTGTGTTGTTGTATCACAGTAGTTTGTTAACTGCATCATTAATTGTAGTATTTGTACTAGTACTAGGTTCCAGTAGGGTTGCAGTACTTCTGTTGCAGTAACAGTAGTAGTGGTAGTACAGTGGTATTTGTTGTAGTTGCAGTACAAGTATTTCCACCACCTCCTCCAGTCACACTCATAAAAATATTTGTGCATGAATCCGAAATACTTTTGTGTTATCACATGACTTCACTCGTTTCTAGGTTGTAAAATATCAGCCTGATGATCACTAGCAGGCTCAGCAGCTCAGTCAGCCTCTGAATCAATTCCTATGAATAGGAAAATACATGGAATGGTTATGAAGATATCCTGAGGAGCAAATAAAAAATGTGTTTAAACAACATCCACGTATCCTTTCTGTCACAGTTTGTCATCCTAGTTTGATTTTTGCCTCTAAGGAGTGTTTTCAATTTAATTATTATTACCGCCTCTTGTCTCATGTTTATCCCTGTTTGTTTGTTTGTGAGTTGTGTCTGTGTGTCATGTTTGCCACTTAATGTGTTCTGTTTCCTGTTTTATTTTGTAGTCTCTGTTCCGTGTGTTTTCTTTCTTCACTTCCTGTCTGTGATTGTCTGCACCAGTCCTCATGTGTTCCACCTGTGTTCAATTGCCCCTGCCTTCCCTGTGTGTGTATATAAGTCTCTGTGCGCCGTTTGTTCTTGTTGGATCGTTGTCTTAGCGTCATTATGTCCTGATCTCCTGTGTTTCTGTATCCCATGTCTCCTGAGCTCCCGTTGTCTTCTCATGTGTTTTCTCCCGTGTGCTTTTGTTTCTTCAGTTTGACTTTTCATATTCCTGCGTTTGTTATTTGTCTGTTAAGACTTTTTGTTAAAACTTCTGGGTCCATCTGCCTCACCGCATCCTGACACTTTCTGTACCTCGAGAGCCTGAATTCTCCCACTCAAGTCCGCTATTCCCCTCAAACGGCCCAACTCTAGGACCAGCTCTATGACCAGCTTCATCTCCTGGAATTACACAAAAAAACTGTGAAATCACAAGTACCTGTTATAAGAGAGGAAGTTTCAACAGAAGTTTACAGAGAGAACTATTTCCCCAAATTAGTTTTCAAGATGTAAACTATCTGATCAACCTCACTTCAGATGAGTTGGTAACTTTCTCTGTACATCTTCTGAGAATACTACAAATAACAAAAAGCTTAACGAACCCATGTTTAAAAACCATACCTGTCGTTCACAGCATTTTAAATGATTACACAAGAATAAATATAAAAATGACACAAACAATATTTAAAAAGGAAGAGCCAACCAAGGGCTAGGAGATTTTATATGCTCCCAAAAATTCATAAGGATCCAGAAAAATGGACTGTACCACTAAGTGCTCCAGGCAGGCCAATTCTATCTGACTGGAAGTGAAACGTACCAAACAGCAGAATTTATTGATTATTATCTCAATCCATTGTCAATAAAGCACCCATCATATATTAAAGATACATATCACTTTACAGACATTATTAAAAACCTACAAATCCCTCCAAATTCATTATTCTTCACCATGGATATAGACAGCTTATGTACCAATATTGATTCCAAAGCGGGACTATTGGCTCTGAAAAACATAATGAAAAAATATCCAGACATCGAAAGGCCGGATCAGGCGCTATTACAATTATTGGCAATTAATCTCACCAAAAATGATTTTGAGTTTAATGGACAATTTGTATTTACAAATCAAAGGGACGGCGATGGGCAAAAAATTTGCACCCGCCTGTGCCAATATTTTCATGGCAGATTGGAAAGAAAAAGCCCCAAAAGGCCACTCCATTATTTGAGATACTTAGATGAGATTTGGAGGATTTGGACCGACTCCAGGGAGGAGTTTGATGAATTTGTTAATATATTGAAAACACACAATGCTTCCATCACTCTGAAGTACACTTCAAATGACCAGTCTGTTGACTTCCTGGACACACCAGTATTCAAGGGACCGACATTCACACAATCACATAAATTGGACATCAAAGTTTATTTTAAGGACACCGATACACATGCACTGCTCTTTAAAACAAGTTTTCATCCCAGACACACCTGCAGGGGACTAATACAGTCACAGCTGGTGAGTTTACACAGAATATGTACACGCAATTCATATTTCAACGCAGCAGTCAAAATACTGTTTAGTGCTCTACGAAATAGGGGATATTCAAGATCATTTTTAAGACACTGTTTAAAAGACTATAAAGAACAAAAACCACAAATAGATCGAGAAATGATTCTTCTATTACAACATTCTCTACTATGAGTGGAGGAATGAACAACAAACTTAAGAACAATTTTCAAACAATGATACAAGATCAAGGATTACTGGACAGATTCCAAGTAACGGGTAACGCCGGGTTTACACCGGACACTGAAGCGACGCGTAAGCACCAGGCAGCGCTAATAATATCACCCGTTGACCCAGAAGTATAAAAGCATATAGTCACTTGTTGCTCCAACATTAACTGCAACAGCGTCCCAACATTTGTCTTGTTAGGTGTTGTCTTTATACAACATGTGCCGAGGATCATGAAGCTCACTGTACTTCTCCACTTCAATTATTAATTTAATGTCATCCATCTTCAAGAACTTCTCCGCTGTTTGCTCCGTTCAATGTCGGGTGTCGAGGGTGAATTACAAAATACTCCACTCAAGCCTATGGGGAGAGTACGTAGACCCCCCCCCCCGCTTGTGTGTCTGTATGGATGGGCAGAGGGGGACATTTAATAATGTGATTGGTAAAATTGGTAAAAATTAAAACTCCAGGACAACAGAAGATAACTATGGGATGCATATTTGATCATTTATATCATATAAAATATCTCATCAATATCGTTTAAAATCATTTTTCAGGGTGTTTCCTGGAGCGAAACGCTCGCGTCAAGCGCAAAAAATAGACTCAACGCTGAAACGATTGCTGCACGGCGCTAGGCAGCCTTGGCGGCGCAGCGCGGCGCTTCAGCCTCCGGTGGGACCGGCACAAAGGATTAACATGGGAGTGGGTGGTAGCCAGCTGTTATTTAAGGCTTGGCGCTGCACCTACGCGTCGCTTCAGCGTCCGGTGTAAACTCGGCGTTACAGGAGGAATACAAACTTAAAAGACCTGCTAGTTAAGGCAACACTGACACCAATGCATCAAAAGAAAAACATGTTATTACAAGTGTTTTGTAAACTTAAATTCGTCAGAAGCACACACCAAGATCGATTTTTCAGCATTTCACAGCATTTCACACCAAAGACGTCCAATTGAGTGTATTTAATATTCTGTGAAAAATGTGTTAAACAGTTTGTAGGAGAAACAACAAATTCCATTGCCACAAGAATGGTACAACACAGGTATAATTTGAGACACAAGAAAAACACAAATACTCCTCTAGTCAAACACTTCATATTACATGGACCACACTCACTCAGAGTAGCAGGCCTCCAATATAATTTGTCTTGGACCGATATAGAACGAAACAAAATGGAGACAAGATGGATCTTCCTCCTAAACACGAAAGAACCAATTGGCCTGAATGTTAAAATAAATTCAACAATTTTGTGAATATTTCATGACTCCTAAACAACACGGGGCATTTAATGAGAATGAAGATAATATTCAGCACCCAGGAGACCCAATTCATAGAGTGTACAGTGGGCCTAGAATCCTGGACGTGGACTAGGGACCTAATCCTAATCATTTTCTACCCGAGTCTAAACCTAAAACTACTCTATTATTGCCTAAACCTGACTCACACACACACATATATATATATATATTGATTTACTCTCAAGAACAAGAAAGAAACTCACAAAGACTATTGAAAAAAAGACAATTCGTGGATGTTTAGAAATAGTTATAACAACATGATGGATCACAAAACTCCAATAAACACTAAGGAAATAAATATGTTATTTGATATGTAAGTTAAAACAATCAGTTTATCTATAAGAAATTCGCATAAAATCAGAAATCATAAAGTTGTTATAAAAAAAGGACTTAGTAGACGTCAAGAAGTAGTAATAACAACATGATTTATTTATAAATATATAATTTAAGTCCAATATAATATAATATATTCATAGATACACGGTATCATGAATGATAAGTGTATTTTTATTCACAGTTATAGAATTTAAGGATCACATTGGAATAGACAAGGGGGAGGAGTCTGTGAGAGGCAGCCTATAAATAGAGGAGCCCTCAGTCTGCTCACTCACTCTTGCCCTGGACGTTGTAGTGGAAGGACCTCACAGCTCAGATAGAAATATTTTTGTTTTACACATGCCTAACAAGACCTGAAGAAGACCCACGATGGTTGTGTTTCAGTTTTTGAACTTATTTTCAGTTTGTTTATTTGAGTTACTGTTTTTTTGATTTAATTTCATGCTAAATACAACGGTTCCAAGTTGCTTTCTGCGCTTTGTCGAGTATTCTCCTCACAACCCTAGAGGTTTTTCCTGTCGTGCAGGCAGTGCCATCAGTTGTGATACCGACGCACATGTCCAAGCTTCGTCCCACTGAACTCAGATACACGTCCACGGAGCTGAAAATGTCCTCTGCAGTCGTAGTAGTACGGAGCTCTCTTGTGTAGAGAAATTGTTCCTGCAAGTCCTCGTCCCAAACATGTTTCACGTTTACGAGGTGAATTAATTGCAAACAGTGGATGCTGACTACCACGCAAAACATGACAAACTGTCAAATTCAGAACCAGATCAATGGCAACGGCCGCAAACATTGCATATGTACGTGTGATTTATTGCTTGAGCAACAGCTCATTCACAGCTGTTGCGGACAGGCTTGACAAGATCAGCCGGCCCGAGAACTGTCTGTCTATCCCCCACGTGACGAGTCACCCTGACAGGTATCTGAGAAAAGCCTTTACTTCAGGTGTGGGCTTTACGTTTGGGCTTTGTTTCAGGTTCGGCCTTCACTTCAGGTGTGGGGTTTATTGGCCCTATAATTTTGTTCAAGAGGACCTCCTCGCAGTAGTCCCCGTCCAGTAGTGATGTGTCGTTCATTTTGCCGGGAGCCCGGTGGAGGTGCACAGCGGAAACACGCAGTTTTTTTAAATTTTCACTGCATTTTAATATAGTCTATAAGTAGGTTTGTTTGAGTTAATTAGTTATTCCTGTTAAACCCCTGAGTGAGTTAGTTCAACCTCCTTGTTTGTTTGTCATTTCCCTTTAGTTGAGGGGGGGGGGGGGGGGGGGGTTTAAGAGATACTTTGAAAAATCTCTTAATCTTTACAGTAAAAATGTCTAATATTCAATGTGTGGGTAGTCAGAGAGGTCCTGAACACAGTCATATCAGTCTCACTCTGGAATTATTGGGCAAAGTCTTTTTATAGTACTTTGAAATATCCAGAAATTATGTATTCCACATGGGAAATGTTGCACTTTATTTTGGAAAAACTCTTAATCTGTACAGTAAAAATGTCTGATATTATGTGTGTGGGTAGCCTTAGAGGACCTGAACACAGTCATATCAGTCTCACTCTGGAATTATTGGGCAAAGTCTTTTTATAGTACTTTGAAATATCCAGAAATTACCTACTTGAAGCTACAAATGTGTGACTTTCATTTAGTAAAATCTCTTCATTGATACAGTAAAAATGCAATTCATAAAAATGACACAGGTAAGACGATATATACTTCTTTTGAATATAATCCAATACATTTTACTTTCAATTATGCATTTTTTATAGGCTCCATGTCAACAGTTTATTTTATACCTGGACGTAGGCCCACACATTCTTCCTCTTACTTGAGGTCAGACAGCAGTCACAGCACACTTTGACATTCACACATTTCTGTAATAAATTTAGAGAGATTGATCAGATAACATGAAGTTATCATTAAATAATTTGAAAAACACATGCACATGCGAACATTAACACACACACACACACAGGCGAGGGCTAGATGCAGAGGTAGAAAAGGGAGAGTGCAAGGAGGAGTTAGGGATAAATGGAAACAAAGGGAGGAAGAGAGAGAGACAGAAAGGCTAATGCACTGAGAACGAAATAGAAATACTTAAACATACTATATATACATTTTATTTTACCAGGCAAGTAACGGTTCCTCTATAGTTGTTATAATTATATCAGCAGGTTGAATAACAAATGTTTAGTTTTGCTGACAACATTTCAGTGTCATATTCTCTGGTTAAACGTGTTCAGATGCATTAGTTCATTTTTTTGCTAATGGATCATAGAGGCTGGAAAGACAAACACGGGAAAAACGTGCCATTATACAGATGTAGACAAATTCCAGTAAATAGAACACAATGTTGCTAGGATACGCAGCATTTGTGGAACAGGCACTCAAACCAGATCACTCTGAGGAGGGCTGTTTTAGATAGGGTAAAAAGGGTGCTGTTTTAAATGATCCTAGCATTTTCTTTAATTTACCTGAAGCAGCAGATGGTTTGTTTGTTTCCTGGTCAAATATCTTTATCACACATTCCAGGAACTTTTTCCAAAACCCACCAATCTGACACCACGTGCATGTTCAATAATTAAAAAAAAAAAGAACCATGCTTTGATTTATTTTGTTAAATATATATAATAAGATAGTAATATGAGATAAATTTACATCTAATTTAGTCAGAATATTCAAAATTAATATTTGTTTGCTGCAAAAGAAAATCAGAACTACAGGAAGTCGATAAAATAAAAGCATAAACCAATAATTATACAAATTATAATATGATACAATATTTTGAAACACATTATACTATAAAATACAGAACAGTACAATAATATAATAATAAAACCTATTATAGTTTAAATTAAAATGAATAAATAATAATAAACAACGCAAATAAATACAACCCACCAATATATAATAACATGGGACCATAGCAATACAGCATAATAATATAATTGGATAAAATACAGTAGAATAGAAGGGAAGGTGAGTTTTATTGTGAAGTGGTTTGTTTTGAAGCGGAAGTGTGGTGTGGTGGTGACGTCACAGTGCGGACAGGTGGCAGCTCCGGTTGGACGAGTGTCTGTTGTTGTCACAGATATTTGTTTCCGAGTATTGGCGGAATATTACCGTAGTATCTACCGAGTATCGCTCCTTGGCGTGTGTAGTTTTCTGGGAAACTCTTTAAATTGTCTGTGGACCACAAACATGGCGTCTCCACCGTGAACTCCTCGTTTTGTGTCCGAGTTGAAACATGAGCGGGTGAGGAGCTCCACAGCCGGTGAGTTCTCTGGAGATCCTCAGATCCGATCCAGCTGCTTCATGAGCTCGCAGCAGATCACAGGACGTTTAGTGTTATTCACCCGAATTAAATCCACCTGCACCGATCATATGTATCCTGACCTGTTTCCTGAAATTCTCATTTAAATGAACGGAGTTTGGTTTATTGTGAACACTTCCGCATGGGAGCGTCGGTGACGGTTTCCACTGCGGTCCTCCTGCACCGAGCCCATAGAAATACATGATGTTTATTTGAAGTATCACACGTATTGTTCAAACCATCCACTGCACACTGGGCAGATTTGTAAACAATGTTATATTACTGTGTATATATATATGCATATTTATTTCATTCCTATTTATTCAATGTATTAACTTTTAATGTATCAACTTTTTTATTGTACCCTTGAAAATGAGGGTCTTATCCCTCAATGTGTCTTCCGAGGCTTAAATAAATATTCAATCAATATGAAGCCACATGTCCAGGTAAGAACCACAATCCCCATAATCCTCAGGGGAACAATACTAAATACTGGGGACATACATTCAGGGTTTAGTCCTGTTGTTGGAGCGTAGAATGACTTTTAATATATTGTTTGACTTCAGTATCAAAATAAACTGAGTGTGAGCAGTTTATGAATCTGATAAAAAGGCATCTGTGGTGTTTGCAATCGAACATGATGATGATGAGCAGCTGAAGCTGGATCCTTTCAGTCTCATCTGGTTTTTCACCGTCGGCCTCATTTCCTTATCTTCCAGATATGCCAGCTGACGACAAGGTTGCCATCCTGACGGACGATGAGGAGGAGCAGAAGAGGAAGTACGTGTTGGCGGAGGCGTTCACCACTCGGTCAGTGGAGCCGGACGTCTCCACGCTGCCTGTGGCCCCCCCGGCCGACCAGCCCCCGGCCTCGCAGCCCGACTCCATCAACTGCTGCCAGAGGATGTGCCTCCGCATCAACAGCCACCTGCTCATCTCCAAGGTCTTCTACTTCTTCTTCTACGCCGCCTACGGCTCGCTGCACCCCCTGCTGCCAATCTACTACAAGCAGCTGGGCATGTCGGCCAGCCGCAGCGGGCTGCTCGTCGGCATCCGCTACTTCATCGAGTTCTGCAGCGCCCCCTTCTGGGGCGTGGTGGCTGACCGCTTCAAGAAGGGGAAGGTCCTCCTGCTGTTCTCGGTGTTCTGCTGGTTGGTGTTCAACTGCGGCATCGGCTTCGTCAAACCAGCAGAGATGACATGCGAGGAGAAGGATGTCGCTGTGTCCACGCCGGTGACGCCCGGGATGACGACGGCGCTCCCTCATGGTAACTTCACACAACCCAGCAACTCCACCAACCACACCAGGCGGCGCCGGGGGTTCCTCGACCTTCCTGAACTCCTCCACTTCAGCGTGCTCCACAGGTACGAACGAAACGCCGACGCCAACGCCACCGTGGCGCCCCCCTTTGAGCCGACTAACACCACCCAGCTCGGAGCAAACTCCACCCAACCCACCACCGCCATCGTGACCACCACCCCCTCTGCCGCCCCGACTACAGCCAAGGAGTACCAGATCGCCTACAACCAGGACCAGGTGCAGACCATCTTCCTGCTCATCCTCCTCGTCATCATCGTGGGCGAATTCTTCAGCGCCCCCGCCGTCACCATCGTGGACACCATCACCCTGCAGTACCTCGGCAAAGCCCGCGACCGCTACGGCCTGCAGAGGATGTGGGGCTCTCTGGGCTGGGGTCTGGCCATGCTGCTGGTGGGCATCTGGATCGACCACACACACGTCAAGCCCATGATCGACGTCATCGGCTGCGTCCTGCCCGACTACCGGCTGCACAACTACCAGATCGCTTTCATCGTCTTTGGCGTGCTAATGAGTTTGGCGTTTGTTGTCGCCACTCAGTTTCACTTTGAACAGGGCGACGAGTCCCGACAGGAGCCTCCAGAGGGGGCGGGGGAGCGGACGCCAGAGTCCGGCTCCCCGGGCCGGAGCAGCCCCGATGGCGCTCAGGAGTTCCACTACAGCGACCTCCTGAAGCTGCTGTGCACCGTGCGATACGGCTCCGTGCTGTTCGTGGCCTGGTTCATGGGCTTCGGCTACGGCTTCGTCTTCAGCTTCCTCTACTGGCACCTGGAGGACCTGAAGGGGACGACCACGCTGTTCGGCGTCTGCTCCGTCCTGAGTCACATCTCTGAGCTCGCCGCTTACTTCACCAGCCACAAGTTCATCGAGCTGGTCGGACACGTCAGGTAAGACGGCGAAGAGAGTTGAACACAGGAAATGAAGATTTTGATGAGGTCTCTGAATACACAAGCCGATAAATCAATAAATAAACGGTGAGAAAATCTGAAATAAATCCGCAATTATCAGAATCAGAAAGTAGTTATTGCCAAGTAGGTTCACACCTACCTGGAATTTGCTCTGGTTATTGGTGCATACAATGAACATAGAAACATCAAAACACAATAAATACACCACACATAAGAAAAACAATAGTAATAATAAAAAACAATATATATTTACTCACTATTTACTTCTCTGTAAATGTCAATATTCAGCATAATCAACAATTATCCAAAACTTTTAATAACAACTTGCCGCCATCTTGAATTTTTGACGTCATTTGCGATCGTTGAGTGGCCCCATGGTCACGAGGTTATTCAGAATTAATAACTGCGGTTGAAAACAGATCAAAAGTCTACATCTAGAACTTTTTAAATATTAAACATTTCATCACAGTAAATGAGGTTAAAGATTCCAGTGTGTGTTAATGGAAATCCTCCTGGCCATTCTCTCCTGCTGCAGCTTCTCTTGACTCCAGTGCAACCTGCAGTTTACATGGATCATAATAAAACCGTGTTCGTTCATAACAGTAGAGGAACGTCTCTGCAGCGACCGGCCTCAGAGCAGAGAGCAGACAAAGCCGCCATTGATGCTCGGGGGGGGGGGGGGGGGGGAACTCGGGGCCTGGTGCTCGCGGGCAGCGGGGACATTTCAGAGCCCGGTGTTAGGTGACGGTCTGGTCTGCAGCTCCGGACCCACAACGCATAAAACACACAACGTCTCTGACCCAGCTCCTGAGAGGGAGAGCGCAGACATCACACATCCTGCTATGAAAAGCTAACAGCCCTCAGCTAAGGAGGTATTTTACATGACTTAGAATAACTGGAGCTGTTTCATGTGTAGAATTGAATTCAGGTTTGATAACAGATCACGTGCAGTCAGTCTCTCCTTTATTAAGTTCATCTACAAGAACAAAGTATTCTAATCCAGAGCAGCTGCTGTTTCAGCTCTGAGGTGTTTGCAGCTGATAGATAGATAGATAGATAGATGCATAAATGGATAGATAGATGGATAGATAGATAGATAGATAGATAGATAGATAGATAGATAGATAGATAGATAGATAGATAGATAGATAGATAGATAGATAGGTAGGTAGGTAGGTAGGTAGATAGGTAGGTAGGTAGGTAGGTAGGTAGGTAGGTAGGTAGATAGATAGATAGATAGATAGATAGATAGATAGATAGATAGATAGATGGATAGATGGATAGATAGATAGATGGATAGATGGATAGATGGATAGATAGATTACTTTATTCATCCCCGAAGGGAAATTAAGTCGTCATAGCAGCCGGTATATTTGAATACAACAAAATACAATACAATAGAATAAAATAAAAAATATTAAGGTAGAAAGAATAAAAAACAGAAGCACAAGATAAAATAAAATAGGTAGATAAGGTGCAGTGGCAAGATGATGGTAATAGTACTGATGATATAATGGTAATGTTATTATTAGACATATAAGAATAGTACAGTATATATAGTATATAGTATAACATAATATATATTTATATATGATAGTAATTATACCAATATAAAAGCAGTATATAGTAATAATGGCAGCAACAGTATATATAATAGTAATAGTGATATAATAATAGTAATAATTATAACATGTACACATGTATAAATATGTGTATATAGACTTATGTATACAAAGAATATACAGAGAGTATGATATAATATATGATATATAGTAGAGGTATGAATATAAGTATTTGACTATACAATAGGTAATATAATATACTATGAGTGTAAGAATATGTAGACAGAGTGTGCTGCAGATCATCACTCGTATCCAGGATGTTAATCTCACACAGTTTTTCTCCTCGTCACTCGTCAGTGTGCGAGGACGTGACGCTCTGCTTCCTGTTTCTCTGGAACTTGTGATCGAGAGCAGAAAGCATCTGTCACTCAGAGCAGAGCCGGCTGCAGGCGACCGTCCTGCTCCGCCCGGTGTGTGTTCATCGGCCTGTGGACACTCGGTCATGTGACGCTGTGTCAGGTGTAAAATACCAAACCACTGACAGGTGAAAAATGCAGCATTAGAAACAATGTTATCTGGTGTTGAACACGCGACTGACAGAGGGCGCGTCGGGTTCACATTCAGGTTTTGTCTGCTCTCTGCTCCTCTTCACCTTGTTCCCTCCGGACTCAACAGCACTTATTTTATTTATTTATTTATTTATTTTTATATTCTTTTTATTGGTTTTTAACCGTTTTATAGATCAAACATTAGAAAAACAACGAAACAACAAAAAAAGTCCCACCCCAAACTAACAATAAGCACTGCAATATATATCCTTACACATATATATACAAATATATATACATACATACATATATACATATATATACATACATACACATATACATCCATATATACACAAACATACATACATACACACACAATCAGCAGGAGACAAGCAAGGGAATAGCGTGTATAATATAAAAAGAATGAAACAAAATAAAATATAAAAGCAGTCAGGCCTCCCCTTTCAGAATAAGATTATAAGTTATGGTTTCTGTAAGAAGGAATGCACCGATTCCCAGATCTTCCAAAACTTGACTGATTTGTGATTGAGGTCATGAGTCAACTTCTCAATAGGAAAAAGAGCAGAAATCTGTGAAATCCACATGTCGACTGTAGGGACCTGAGGAGTTGACCACCTCAGCAAAATACATTTTTTAAACCAAAAATAAAAGAATTATCAACAAAGAATTAGTGTGGGCATCAAAGAGATTGTCTGGGGTATGACTGAGGAGACATAAAGCACTTATTGATCCTGAGCTGATCAGGCACTTGAATCATTCATCATAGTCATTCCACGGATTGTACTGGTCACTCGTAGTGGACCCTGATGTGCGTGCTGCGTAATGTGAATACAACTTTATATATATTACCTCATCAGTGTCCATGACATCATCAAACTAGGTCTTTTGTTGTTGTTTTGAATGAGAGACCCCTAGTGGCCAAAGCTGCATATTGGACATTTAAATGATTCCCTTTTGTAAATTAAGTTGTTGTGCGTGTTTTAAAATGCTCCGTAGACAATGATTCATACAAATGATTATAGTATAATATATGAACCCCTGTTCCCCTCTGTCTCTGCCCCTCAGAGTGCTCTACATCGGCCTGGCCTGCAACACGGCTCGGTACCTCTACATCTCCTATCTGGAGAACGCCTGGGTCGTCCTGCCCATGGAGGTCCTTCAAGGTAACATCCGCTCGTTTCTCCGCCTGCAGGGAAGGATTAGAAAAGCTCGGACTCCGGGCTGTTTGTGTAACAGGACGCTTATCAGATGGCGTCTTTCCTGCGGCAGCCGGGATCACGCAGGGCGCTGAAGCTGCAGTTCAGACTCTGAGAGGAAGCTTAGAGAAACCAACCCTGAGCTTTAACAGGATGAATGTTCTAACAGAGCAGTGAACACACTGAAGATCACATGATGCGTGCATGTGTGTATATTTACTTATTAATCGAGCGTGTCTGACCACAGCTTAACATCTGGATGATAACACACAGTGAACAAACCCCACTCCACCACTACAATCTATTTAAACAAACTAAAAGTTCCACTGTTGTATTTAAGTTATTGATTATTTTCTCATTTAATCAGAAAACCTGTAAATCTTCAGTTTGGAAAAGCTTTAATCAGCAAATAGTCGGAATTTGGGTTGAAAACAAATGAGAATACAAACAAATATCTGCTGATCGACTAATTAATTAACTGACTAATCGTTCAAGGTCTTTCTCTGTAAATTTATATCTTCGCACCAACTCCTTTTGTGGGGAAATAAAAAATGAAAATGATGTAAAGATAAAATATTCTAATAGAATTGTAATTAAAGTGTATTTCGAGCTGTGTGAGACACGACAGCGACTGAATGAGTCACTTGCTTGAGAAGCTCCACCCTGAGAAAACACTGACGCCTCACAGAGTCAACAAGTTAGAACTAGTCCAGAGCTTAAGTCTCAGTTCCATTGTTTTAACTTTGAAGTCAACCAGATGAAACAATTCAAACTTTGCCAGAAATACTCTCCAGCTCAGCAGTCTCCTGATGAAACCACGTTTAATTCCACTAGATGCAGATGTTCTATTGGATCTGCAGCAAAGTGGACACACTCATAGATATCAGTCCCCTAAATAAGCTTAATCTAAAAGTCATTAGATAGATAGATAGATAGATAGATAGATAGATAGATAGATAGATAGATAGATAGATAGATAGATAGATAGATAGATAGATAGATAGATAGATAGATAGATAGATAGATAGATAGATAGATTACTTTATTCATCCCCAAGGGAAATTAAGTCGTCATAGCAGCCGGTATATTTGAATACAATAAAATACAATACAATAGAATAAAATAAAAAATATTGAGGTAGAAAGAATAAAAATAGAAACACAAGATAAATAAGTAGATAAGGTGCAGTGGCAAGATGATGGTAATAGTACTGATGATATGATGGTAATGTTATTGTTAGACAGTATATAAAAATAGTACAGTATATATGCAGTATATAGTAATAATGGCAGCAACAGTAAATATAATAGTAATAGTAATATAATGATAACATTATTATATAACATGTACACATGTATAAATATGTGTATATAGACTTATGTATACAAAGAATATACAGAGAGTATGATACAATATATGATATATAGTAGAGGTATGAATATAAGTATTTGACTATACAATAGGTAATATAATATACTATGAGTATAAGAATATGTAGACAGAGTGTGCAAAAGACAATATTATTGTATAAAATGATATATAATATCAATATGGTTTATATGAACACATATCACATATGATGTGAAGTAAGTGTATATGGAGCGGAGTGTTGTACAGGGTACACAGTGCATTAGAGCTGCAGATTTCTCTCCTGCAGCTTCTGGTTTCATATAACTCATTTTACAGTTATGAGTGTTGTAATTGAGCTTTATTGCTCTTATCTGACAGTTCACGCTCTATTAACTGAGCCGTAACTGCCACAGGTACAAGCTAAAATTCAAAGGGTTCTCTTATAACATATATATTGGATATGTGACAGCAGCTGTGACCCATCCCTGTCTCCCTGTGTCCTCCAGGTGTGACCCACGCCTCGGTTTGGGCAGCTTGCATCTCCTTCCTGAGCGCTGCCGTGCCGCCGGCGCTCAGGACGTCTGCGCAGGGAATCCTGCAGGGCCTTCACCTCGGCCTGGGCCGGGGCTGCGGAGCCATGGTGGGAGGAGTGTTCGTCAATTATTTCGGTACGACGCAGCGGGGGTGTTACTGAATTTGTGTGTATGTGAGTAAAATGTCCCTTTCCCAGAGTTGATGTGTCTCTGTTTGCTTTGCAGGAGCTGCAGAGACGTTCCGAGGAATCGGCATGGCCTCCCTCGTCATCCTCCTCATCTTCTCCTTCATCCAGTTTCTGAGCGGAGATTCGGAGGGGAAAGGTGGGAGGAGCTTCCTCAATCACACAGTTTTCACTTCATTAAATGTGGTAAAAAGTGATAAATAAGTGTTGGAAGTACACAATGTTATGTATTTATCCATAAACCCATGTTTCCCTTCTTATGTTCTGCTCATTTGTATTCCTCAGAGGACAAAATGTTAGCGGAGAACATCCCGGTTCCCTCCAGCCCGGTCCCCATCGCCACCATCGACCTGGTCCAGAGCCAGAGCGAGGTCGGTAGCCCGGCCCACCTGGCCGCCGTCTTACCCTTGAAGAAGACCAAGCACCAGGAGGATCAGGAGGACGTGACGCAGCCGGCGTGGGTGCTCTCCGGCGCCCCCTGGGTCACCATCGCATTCGCCATCTTCCAGATCAAAGAGATGATGAAGATTGCGAAGAGCAGCGGACCACCACCAGAGGCGGACCCACTGCAGGTGAACACAAAACACCGTTTCATTCGTTTTAAATTCAAACACATCCTCATCTTTGGTTTTTCACGGTGTCCAGCTTTTGGAATTCTAAGAGTCTAATAGACTTTCACATTAATCTATTAATAAAACGAACTTTCTGCTCTAAGGTGAGACTCCTGCGTGTCGTCACTGGAAATAGACGCGTGCTTGTGTAGCTGCAGTAACAATAGATGTCGTATCATAGTAACGTGTGTTGTGTCTGTTTCGTAACTGTGTGGGAAATGTTTCTGTACCTTTCACTAATCTCAACCCTCTTACACTTCCTCCTCTCAACGGCTTCAGAAAGGTGAGACATAACTGCGTGCAAAGGTCGATGGAAAACTACCTTGTGTGTGTGTGTGTGTGTGAGGCCGTGTGTGTGTGTGTGGTATGTGGGTGTGTACGCGCATGCATACGTCTCTGCAATTGTGAAAACTCCCACGCCTGAGCGGTGACGTCATGTGAGGTGCATGCATTCCTGAATTAGATCAGGGCCTGTATTTATCAAGAGGGTGAAACGACTGAAATCTGAAAACGTCCCTGTGAGAAAATAACACACCTTCATCGTGTGACTTCATCAGAACTTAAACTACAATCTAAAAACAATTTAATCATTGTCGGGGTCCTATTACATTTATTTTAAAGTTCTTATCACCATTGTTGACTGTTTCATCCAGAATCTGTTCTTTATTCAACTTAACTCAATATTTCTACGTTTGTATTCACTCTAAATGTGTAAAAACTTAAGTAAATATGGGCCCAGATCCTTCTGTCTCTGATGCATGTGATTTGTGTTTGATCCTCTTGCACGAAGACGTCTCACTCTGACCCTCTTCTCTCGCACTGGAATTTGCTCTTGATGCTTTTTTCTGTTCCCGACTGAAACGTTGACAGTCGCAGGACAAACACTGTTTCTGCACAAAGTCCTTGTTCGGATCAGTACACCAGTACCTGATAGTGGTACTCAGGGGGGGGGGAAGAAGTACTCAAACGTTTGTCTGAGGTAGAAATTTAAGTAAAAGAACCACGTTACCTTTTCTACTTGAGTAAAAGTAAGTCACTTCATGGTTTTTACATGAACTTGAAGAATAATGGAACCAGGTTCTTAGTCGTGTTGTTGATTAGGGACAAAAATCTAAATCTATTGAAATCCATCTGTCGTCTCTGAATGATGAAGTTTGACCACATTTATCATTTCAAGCAGATGAGAGAAATCTGTGAGATCACAAACATTAAATATATCTGTCGCGGGAACAAGAGAAAAAGATATGTTGAGGGAGCAGAAGACACAAGTGAGGCGACAAGATTCCCACAGGTCAGTGCAGCCGATGACTTCATGACTCTTTGTAAGATTGAACCTCTGCTCAGTTTCCTTGTTAACAAATCTCTGAAGATAGAAAGTTAGAATAATCGTTTTTTATGTCTTTATTATTTCGGGCTAGTTAGCTAGTCAGGGAGACACCAGTTTTTCCAGCTAGATCAGATTTGTTCTAGTTTTCTGAGGGTTTTTAAGACGATTGATGAATAAAAGACGATGCAGTGAAAGATGATGTCGTGTCAAACGCCATCACTGTTTGTTCCTCTTGTTGCCAGGTACTTAATGATGGGGCGTCGGCTGAGGAGGTGGCGTCATCACAGGAACACTCAATCGACGACGGCACCGATCCGCCACCGGCCATCTCCGAACCAAACGCCGCCCACCCGGTTGAAGACCACACGCACTCACCCTCAGACAGAGGAGGGCCTCATGAGTACCCAGCGTTCACAGTGGAAACCACAGACTGACCTGAAACTTTTTAATTTACTCACTGAGCTTTGAACTCTGCGTGTTTTTAGAACTGCAAAAATATCCGTCATAACAAGTCGCTTAACAAAGGTGTGGTGGAATCATTCCACTGTAGGTGCAACATTATATTTAAAATAATTTAAAAATGCAGTCGTTTCCAAATCAAGGTGGACATATTATAACCCTACAATTAATTTATAAAAACGGTTTTAAGCCTAAGACTTGTTTTAATGGGTTGTTTTTGCAGAGGGGACTTTAGTTAATATGTTTATATACAATAAAAAGAGGTGCGCTTGGTGGCGTTTGCTCGTCCAGGGAAAGCAAATCCAACGCACCTCTGGGCTCTGTGCACTATATTCTGAGTTAAACTGTCCTTTACCGCTGGAGTGTGGAGGAGAATCCTTCAAGTTAAACCATGTGCCTCTTGGTAAGTTATTTTGTGACTTTATTCTCACGGGAAGTGATGAAATCTGACAGAATTTAAAAGAAGTGAACTTCACTTACATATTGTTGTTATTTTCCATGTATTTACACAGAGGTTCCCAAGTCGACTCACTGACATTTTTCACTCTGGCAGGAAACTTTCTAGAAAACGACTCTCAGCAACTCGTACTTCAAAACGAAAATCCTTAAAGAAATCGAATCAAAAACAGGTTTTTATTTATGGATAGAATCTTTTTACCAAACAAATGTACTTTTCTCAGTTTTTCTTCTCCCTCGATACAAGCGGGAGGCGAAACAAAGAGAACTTCACCTAATCATTATGTTTACACCCTTATTTAAAACCCAGACAGTTGTTCAGGATTCAAACTAAACTCAGGATTCAAACTAAACTCCTGCAGGTGTTGACAAGTCCTCAGAACAACTTGTTTTTAGCTGTTGGCCGTCGTGTTAGGGTTTAAATCCTTTAGTGTGTGATTGCAGCTTCCAAACGTTTCACCTCTTCTGTCCAAACATAAAACAGGACTGTGGTGATGGAAACGCATCTCTACGACTGCTGCTTGTGCGTCTGAGTCTCATTTCTGTGTATTGAACGTTGTGCTGTGGTGCATGGTTTGGGAACCTCTGTTATATTCAAGGAAAAAACATATAATGAAACATGAGGGACCATAAAGAAGAATCATCTGCCTCAGATATCATCACTTCTCTTGTGTTTATGAATTCTGAGCGTCGGATGAATTGCTGACGTTCTGATGCTGTATATTTGTATTTTCCTGAGGAGCACACTGGTGAAGAAGTGCCTCTTTTTAACACTGTTCGCTTATTTAATCATCATCGTTGTCTTAACTTATTATTACAAGATGTCGGGCAGAGATCCCTTTACTGTAAAACGCACTGTCAGGGTTTTCTGAAGGTCGATTCCACTGCTTTTGTATTGAAACTGCCAATAACTGACACATTCTGCACCTGCTGTGTTTGACTTTCATGCCAAATAATTCCCAGTATTCAGTGTTTTTTGAGTCGGAAAGTTTAAGGAGTGAAGAAATCCTGCTCACTGTAATATGGATGATTAATTAAAGGACATTTTGGGGAAAGAAAAATGCTGTTGAAGAAAGTTCTTCTATTTCTATTGTAAAAATACAACACTTGGTTGTGTATAATTATTGATAAATTATTGTGCTTTAATCCATAAAATAATACACAGTAATTAGTACAAAGTAGCATGGATATTTGATATTGTTTACAAGTGTACAAATTTGAAATATCAGTTTAAGTGACTCCAGCAGAAAGGCAAATATAATGCAGTAAAAAGTGCTGTACTTTAACTCCAATGTTAATGTACTAGAAGTATAAAGTACCTTAGCATTCACCATATCGATGCTGCAGGATGTTTCTCAGGCAGATGCTGTGACTCAAAGCAGCCACTTGATGGCAGTAGTGTTGTGGGAACTCCAGTGGATTTCTTAAATGGACTAAACCATCCTCTGCCTGTGTGTGTGTGTGTGTGTGTGTGAGTGAGTGTGAGTGGGGGGTTATTGAGGTCGTGGTGCGCCTGCTACTGATGTGTGTGTGTGGGTGGACAGTAATAGGCTTCCTCAAAAAGTAGGCTTGTTCTGTCGTTTAAAAAAATAAATAAAAATAAAGATAATAAAATCTTGGCACTCTCGGCCTGTCTGATAACCGGGGGAGAGATTTGAGCTGCTCCTCTGCTGCTGATGGCTGCTGCTGTTCTTTGGTCTTAATAATGAACAGGATAATGGTGCAGTTTGCTCTGGAAGGCGTCAAAGATGCTTCACATTTCAGTTTCAATGACACCGAGGTTCAGGTCGAGCTTTGATTCTGGGATACGTCTCTGAGTTAACACAGCGCTGACCTGCAGACATTTCCAATTACTGCAGCAGAGAAGGCTGGACGCGATCATTGCAGCGCATTGGCTGAGGTCACGTCGAGAGGACGCGCTCTGGTATTTAGATGATTGTCCACACGTTAGACCTCAGGCTGCTCCCGGCCTTTTATCTACAGGAAAAAAGACAATAGCTTTGTGCTTTTAAGGCAATTTTTGTTAAAATGTTAACTTAGAGCCACGGGTGAACTGATTAGAATTTGCTGTTTGAAGGTCAAAGGTCAAGGGCGACCTCACAAAACCCTTATTGGATCAACTGTTAGATTTTGGAGAATAGTTTGGATGGAATGTCTCAGGGTTAATCTCTGGAGAAGAGAGAATACAAATCGGGTGGTTTTAGGTTCTTAAACATCATATCTCTCGTCTGTCCTTGAGGGAATTTCTTTAAATCTTTACAAGACTCAAATTACTTTTCACTTTGTGAAAGGTCAAAGGTCACAGTGAGGCTTGGGGGGGGGGTCTTTGCCCACCAAAAGTGGTTGTTAGGGTCTGTCGGCCTGTTTTTGTAATTGAAGTCAACTCAGGCACAGAAAAATGCTTCTACCTTCAACTTTCTACATAAATGTGACCATTACAAATACTGAAATGATGATGTTAATACCTCGTTAATGTCACCATCACGTTGTCAAAACACAATAAAGCTGCATCCGGTTAATTGTGCCCAATTATCATCAATGTGACGGAGCCTGAATATTATGCTAATCAGTGGCTTCCAGCTCAGATGCAACCTGAAGCTGTTTTTAGCCTCTTCTCCGTCCCTGCTGTGATGTGAAGGCGAGCGAGACGCCCTGTGGAGCCTCAACAAGGTGTCCATATTACCCACAATCCCCCTGGGGATCACAGTGGACTCACAGGAACTTTGATTCTGTGATTGTACTGAGCCAAAAACAACCCCAATAAAACAGTAATAAAAGAAGATAATTGCCAATGAGTCAAAAACTGCAATTCTACATTTCACGCATCAAACTTTCGAGCTTCTGTGGGAGAACAAACCTTTTTAATTCTCAGACTTTCCTTTGTCTCTCATGTTCTATTTTCTGTTTCTGTGACTGTGTTGGAAAAGTATCAAAACCATATTTAGACGTTAAATAATCTGCTTCTCTCCCCATGTTGAGGTCCAGAGAACCCCCACAGCTGATGGGTAGAACGACAGCAGTGTTGATTTCAAGGATTAACAAGCTGCTGTCTGGTTTCACAAAACCACACAGACTGATTTCCTGCTGCTGGTTAATTACTGGTAATGCAAAACATATAAAAAGCTATGAAGGGTTTTGAAAGAGGCTCTTTGAAGTGATTCATTTATTCGTCCTTCCACTGAAACCTTCACCTCTGTCTCGTTACTTTCTCATAGATAAATGGTGATAGATTGGTTCTATGTGAACGTTAAGAGCCTCGGTGTGTGCAGGTATTTTCTGATGCAATGGGAAAACATCAAACACCAGAGAGAAATCAATGGAGACGGGATCTTCACTGACCCACACGCGTCCTTCCACCAGGTTTAGTAAAGATCCCTCCAGTAGTTTGTGCACAATCCTGGTAACTGACAAACAAACAGACAGACGTGAAGACATAAAGAATAAACCAACTTTAAATCTTACTGTGGAGGAGCAAGTTATTCTGGCTTCAGTTTCCCTTTGTTCAGAACCTCAGTTTATTGTGCTGAAGATGATTGGTTGTTATTACTGTGACCTGGATGTTATAATTATATTCAGCTCATGAGACTCAATTCTCCCCAGAACAACCACAACCCTGAGAATATTTTCAGTCTTGTTTTGGTTTTATTCTTAGATATTTGATTGAACATTTATTGTGGCTCTCTGAGTTGTGTGAGGTGCTGGGATTAGAACAGAAACCTGCGAGGTGAACTGCTGGAGAGCGCCGAGCTAAATGACTAAACTGTGAAGTGTAACCGAGCCGACAACAGCAGGGTCACGGGTCACAGATGAGAACCAGTTTGATTTCCTGCAGCGCTGCGATCGGGACCACCTGAGTCAAGTCTGAGTCAGAGGACAGACCACAGAGTCTTGTTATTGGCAGGAGGACATGTCTGACTCCCCTTTTCAGTTCAAGGAATTTTCATTTTGAAACACATTTGTTGATTCTCGTTGCTGTAGTACACTCAGAACAACTTGCTTGAGCAACACGTTTCCAGTTTGGTCAAATTGAATATTACACCAGCGTGAAATCGATCAATTCACAGCCCAAAAATAAACCTCCTCCTTAAATTCATAGTGTTTGCTTTGCCTCTGGGCCGCGGTGACCTGCCGTGGATTTAACCACAGACAGTAAATACAGATGGACGACACATCTCCACCTCCTCCCACGACACACTGCAGACACTCCAGATCTATAAATGCACAACAAACTTTTGTAAGATCGTTGCCTCTCTCACTCATGTCTCATTTACCAGTTGTTTGTCCACGGTCAGGACTCAGTTTGTACGGGGTCATGGTCGCTCTGGCATCAACCCGCCGGCTCCTCCCGCCGGCGTTTACACAGGAGAAGTGAGG